>NC_061490.1:8084-22443 GCF_022539355.2 Hippoglossus stenolepis | reverse complement strand
TCAAATAGCTGCGTCCTCCTCACAACCCATTTTAAATAATGACAGTTATATGCTGCTTCTTCTGAGGAAGTGTTGTGTTGCTGGACCTCTGTGTAAACTTAGCAGCTCGTCCCTTTGTCACGACTCCATATTCGAGGTAACCAGCTGCAGGTAGAGAGGGTGGCAGAGCACAGATGATGTCCCGACCGATAGACTGTTTCTCTGACACTGAACTCCCAGATACGGAGATAGATTCAGAGGTTTTGCTGGAATATTTATACATTGTTTCTGAAAGCACTCGTGGTGTTTTGTTCCTTCCTGAAAATGATAACGTAGCACTTTGGTAAGAAATGGCAGCTGAGGATGCCGTAGTTGGACATGAGAATGACCACCATCTCCACAGCCGAAACGTAAACTCCTGAGGTGGTAACGTGACAGGAACAAAGAGCATCCAGGAGATAAGGTAGAGCAGCATACTGAAGGTGATGAACTTTGCCTCATTGTAGAACTGGGAAGTTTGCGGCCTTTGAAGGCACAGATCAAACACACAAACGCTAGGAAAGCTATGTAGCCCAACATCACCCCGAAGGCCAAATATGAGCCCTCGTGACACTCCTCCAGCAAAGTGGTTGGTTGCATGACGATTTGATGAAATGGGCTCTTGAGGACTAGCCAGCAGATACAAGTAATCACCTGCAAGGCCACACAGAGGCTGGCCATGACGTAAGGCTTGAAGAGCCTCCGCAGAACCTCCTGCAGTGCAGGGTTGAACTGGAAGGCCAGCAGGATCTGCAGGGTCTTGACCAGGATGCAGGAGACGCACAGAGTGAAGCTGATACCGAAGAGCACCTGTCGAGCCTTACACTGGAAACTGTTGGGCCGACCGACAAACAGCACGGCGCTGATGTAACCGATGACCAGAGAGAATAGGATGACCTGGCTCAGTGGCCCCCCGGCAGCCTTCACTACAGGAGTGTCTCGCTGATGTAAAAACAGAGCTGACACCATCACAGCCAGGAGGATACCCAGGGCAGAAAAGGTCAGAGCACCACAGGAAATCTGTCCTGCCAGGAGAAGAAGAGCACGACTTTGGGGTGCAGCTGGAGCTGCCCTCTGCTGACCACTCTCTGCTTATGTCACAGCTCACACTCGATCCATATCTGCAGGGATGGAGGATTACAAGCACAGGTACAGATTAAAACAATAAAAGATCCTATCTGACTCCACAGAATCCCACACCCATCCTGGTGATTAAGCTAACTTGGCTCTGGGTAAACATAAGCATGAGCATAACCAGGTAAGTGAGAAGTGCTTAGTTTATTTTAAAAGATGTTTATCAGTTTCCATCACTTCTACTGCCAAGCAGGGAGTTTCCAGGCATTCAGATCTTTATCAAGTTGTTATCAACATGAAGTGTGACTGCCTTGGAAGGAACATCAGTTTCTACAGTAACAAGTGTCACACCAGCTCACACTTTGTGGTTCTTAGTATTTCTGTAAGGGACAAGATTTTACTTAATTTATTTTGTGTTGTTCTTTCAGTCTATTATTGTGAACTAGTATACATGTTGAAAAGTAAAAAACAGAACCTTTCCATTGTGGTTACTTAATTGAAAAACTGATTATGTGGAGAGATTTGTCTATTCAGGAGCTCTACTTGCCTTGCAACCAGAGGAAACTGGGTCTAAATTGAGTTCAGCTATCATGGTTCCTGCTTCCTGAAAGTCTCTGCTCTGCAGGTCACACTCTCTAATGGCTACGGGACTAACCTGACATCTTGTTCCATCGTTGTTGTCATGCAGTATGATGCTGACACAAGATCATTTACACATGGACACAGAAACCGGACACACTAGTGTTTTGTTTATACTGCAATGTGTATCTGCATATAGGGTGAATTCAGGTAATCTTGGACATTGGGTAATGTGGGACACCTAAGCTTCAGTCTGTTCATTTCCTGTTCTAACCAAATCTAGTCAACAGGACTTTTACTGTAGGTTACCATGGACATCATGTTACTGAAATCACATGACTTCATGGGGGGTCACAGAAAGGGGCAGGACCAGTTTTAATCAGAGGCTCCCCCTTGGAATTGCATGACAAGCTCAATGACATCGGATTCTGACAAGATTAATGTTGTGCAATAATGCATTAAACGTGATACCTAAAATGGTGTGCCTTTCGGCATTCAATAAATTTGGTTATCAAAATGATAACAAACAGCATCAAAGGGTTCATTGTTGAGATGTATGATTCTAAATTTCCATAGGCAAATCAACCTCGCCTGTCAGAGCAAAGCAGCCGTGGAACAAGAGATAAATGCCCTGAGAGCGCAAAATGCTCTTCTCCTCCAGGAGGTTCAAACTGCTAGTAAGAAAGCCCTGCACTATTTAGAAGACCAGCACTCAGCAGAGTCAGATCTCTATTCACACAAGGAGGAATTGTTAAAACTTAGATTAGAAGGCCCGGCCTCACATCAGTTTTTCAGCCAATGTGATTCTGGTTATTCCGATTCACACTCCTCCAATAGTGTACGGTTAACTCCCTCTTCACTTCCAAGATGGGACAGAATCCCATCCGACCCGAAGTCTTTGGGAATTAAGTCACCTCCTGATCCTCCACTGACAGGAAGAGGTAAGAGCTTCCTAACTTCCCATCTCTCTGACTCTGACACTGACATTGATGACGCATGTAGTTTATCCTCCAGAACACATTGTGCCTCATATACTTCGCATCCACTGATGCATGACACATTTTTCCATGCACAACTCTCCAAAGGGGGGACTTCAACATTCAAGAATGTTTTAGCACCTCCCCCTCAACCAGAGAGACCTGTAGCAGGTGATGCACGTGCCTGGACCTCACAGTGTCCTCGCTTTGATTTGCTTGAGTTTCTAGCTAAAGATAATGAACAATTTGATCCAGACAACTGTGATAACAATATTGATAATTACTTTAGGGAACTAGATCTCAGCCTAAGTGATGTGCCAAATGCAACAGAAAGAGAGAAGGTTAAACTTGTGTTAAAAACCAGCTCTACAGCTATTCACAAGTTTATTCAGTCACTTCCTTCCAGTGTCACAAGTAACTACACAGAGCTCCGTCAAGCACTAGTCGAGGAATTCTCTTATACTGCTGACGAGATAACATCCATTGTTACAGCATCCCAAATTAAACATTCACGTTGCGAAAATCCCAGGGATTATTTCAGACGTTTGATGCATGTTTATTTTCAGGGAAAGAACGCACCAGGCCTAGAAGAACATCCCACCTTCAAGTCCTTATTCTTACGTAACCTACATCCATGTATACGCACACATATTGTACTGATGACACAGCAAGGAAAACCTTCAATGCAGCAGATCAGGAAGATGTCACAGGTGGCTTGGGAAACTATTGTCACTTCCAAGGCTACAGTAGGTGCAACCGAGCCCGTCAAAACAAACAGCACGGTGTCAAATTCATCCGCAGCCTCAAAACTTCATCCTCACAACAAAACAAAGGGGGGGTGACAACAGGCAGCGTAGGGACACAGAGCATACCCGCCATGTCCACCAACTTCTCAGAGATAGGCATTCCCACAGTAGAAGCTGTAGGAAGCCATACTCTGACATTCTGGCCCAGACAAATTACTACTGCTCAGAAGATGACGACAGCATCTCTGAGTACAGTTCAAAACATGGTTATGACCAAGCACACAGTGACAGCGCCTCTGAAGTCCTCTTGGACTCTGGCTCCCCAGAGCGTTACAGCCCTGAGCAACGACACAGGCGATCCAGAGCTCGCTCCTCACGGCCATAACCAACACCGTTAACCCCGGTACTGACAGTGGGTATTAAGTTTCTTACAGTTAATAGGAAAACTGTTTTGTTAGCAACAGCAGCAAACTCCAAAACCTAAATTCTGATTCAGCTTATATACCACTGCCAACTTTGTAAATATGTTTGGATCGACTACTTTCCATTCCATAATAATGTAGTCCATACAACACATGTTAGGACATTAGCATATTATGACAGAAACAATGATACCGTCATTTTGATTTTGAGACTTTGAAAAATTATGACACCCTTTCGCAGAAAAACCTGCCTGAAGGTTAAAATTGTTAAATCTGCAAGATCAGACTGAGTACTACATTGAGTAGGATCCAATGAGTGAACAAAAAACTCTTGGACATTCCAAATATGACCTTATCATTGTATGTGCCACTCTCTCTGCATCCTAGCGTACAATTTGTCAAATTTTTCCTTTTTCTCCCTAACCTAGTGAAGAGCACAGGTTATTCATATTGTACTGTCATTGTAATCTGAATTATTTGTCTAATTTTAATCTTGCTTAGCCAAACTAGATAGTATAAACAATGCCCAGATGTTACCATCCAAATGAACTGACAATTGACTTTTCCAGCTTTGGACTAAACATGTTCAAGTTCGCCCTCAGGAACACACGTCAGGTGCGATCCTGAGAACCTGGTATTTGTGAACTACAGTTCGGCCTACATGTGTAGTCAAAAGCCTAAGGCCGCATGTCCTTTGTTCTGGAGAAAACCAGAAACCTCCAGAACTGTCTCCCAGGGTGCCTCAACGTCACACAGAGGTGTGAAAACCGACCGGGGGCACAAGTTTCAACTACTATTGGTCACTCTGGGCCCATGACCTATGAGGTCACCAAGCCAATATAAGGCCAGTTCTCCCCCCTTCTTCCTCTTTCCATGCACCCCTCCGAGAGGAGCACACCGCTCTTCCTCGATTCCTCTTTCCGATTCCTCTCTCCGAGAGGAGCTCGAAGATGCAGCTTTCCACTCACCTCAACAAGGAAACCTCCTCCTAATCCAAGCTCTACCAACCTTCAGGCAGCGACACGAGGTCCGGCCTAAACAACGAACAGCAAAACCGTTGCACCGCACAGCAGAACCACAAAGACAGGAGACGCAACCCAGCAAGACGACTTCACAGAACTTCGAACAGCACAGCAACCTTTTTTTTCCCCTTTCCATGGACGGGTAACACAACTGGGCCTAATAATTATACTAGGCTAAGCAAAGACTGTTTATTTGATTCCTTGTGATGTTTATAAGTTTGATTTGTGTTGCTGTGATATTTTGGTTACAAGTTATTTGAAAGTTAATGTTAGTTATGCTCTTCAGTCTTTCCTTGCATGCATCTAGTAACTTTCTCTAATTTGGCACCAACACAGAAACACGCATATCTCAGCACCCATCTCTCTGACCCCCGCTACATGTCGTAAACATTCCAAAGGAGGGGCGTTATCTTCGGAGTGGCCAACCACCATTTTGGAAGCACGCACGCTCACTCACACAGACACACACACACGCATACTCACATACACATCTTTGTTTAGTAAGTACACCGTTAGTAATTTGTGTTTTTATACTTTATTATCTTCATAATAAATGTTTTTCTTTCACAAATGTTTTTTCATTAATGTTGCATAAGTGAATTTTGCCAACCTCTACACTGTCAAGAACTCTATATCCTTCAACTTAGCTAACTATCTATATGGTAATTTTGGTTATAGTTATTAATTTAATTGTTAATCAGAGTTCCAAATTTGTAGTTAGTACTTTTATGAGACTTAATCAATAAATTGGCTATCTTTTCCCTTCCTTTGAAGGGTGGTGCCCCGAGGTAACTTTAATCAAATCAAGTTATTATTTAATATTAATATTTTTAATATTAATATTCAATATTTTATTTTGATAACCAAATTTATTGAATGCCGAAAGGCACAGCATTTAATGGTATCACGTTTAATGCATTATTGCACAACATTAATGTTAAGGATACAAATCTGTTGTAAATTAAACAATTCGAAATAAAAGCTTGGTAATTAAGCATTGCTTCAACAAAACGAAATCTGTGCTTTTACTCTGAAGACAAAGGCAGAAAAAGGTAGATGCAGTTACATTCTAAGTCAACAGTAGATTACTGATAAACTGATGAATTACTGATAAACTACACATCTTAAAACCTAATTTTATAGACTTGCTTTCATGTGATGTTGGGTTTTTACTGTGTTTTTATCATTTTCTTACACCTTTTATTTTACTTGTTCATTTATTTTTATTGTCATATTACTGCTTTTATGTGTTCAAATTTTCATTTACTTTTCTTGCTTTGCTATTAAAGCACTTTTTAAAATCTTTCTTTTAAAAAGTGATATATAAATAAAGTTTATTATTATTGATATCCTCCCTCTTTGCTCCTTGGATGTGATAACACCTGGGTTTCTGTACTTGTAAGCACACACACCCCTAATGACAGCTTTTATTTACTGTGCACGTGTAGTAAATGTGTCCAGTGAATCCGATGTGTGCAGGGGTGACGAACCTGTTTTATTCGAGTAGTAGTTCGCAGTACAGTTGATGCACTCATAACAACAGGTGTGTTGACCTTCGGCTGTTTTTTTGAACTCTCCAGGGACGCAGCTATTGGAGCACTTGGAGATGATGTCCTGCAGAAATCAGAGAGATTACATTCAACACTTCATTTCATTATTCTTGTCTTATTTTGTATTATATTTCTTATATCAAATGTATTAGATTTTTCCTGAATTCTGCTTTTTGTATATACAAACTGAAATGGTGTTTTCAGCTTCAATGATCTGCATGTTTTCAGTTAACACATTTTGAAGTATTGCATGCGTGTCTGTGAGTGTGTAACGTCCCTAAAGGCAGCAGGATTAGGGCCTACCTTCAGGTCCTGGAAGTGATGGGTGCTCACATTGGTGTAAGTGAAGTTGTTGGTATTTAGGTTGTATTCAGCCACAACCTCAGTGATATGATTATTTCCTCCATCTGAGTACCACATTTTCAGGTCGTAGCCCAGGTTGATGTCACCGCTGTCGTCAAACTTATAGGTTTTTCCTCTAAGTTTAAACTCTTGCGATAACAGAGGTTTCAGCAGCTACAGGATAGAAGACATTTCATTATCAGCCCAGTACCTTGGAAAAGTCTAAACCTCACTATCTTGATGTGACAATGATAAATAGCCCTGTGCAGAGTCCATCTCCTATCCCTTTGGCTGTGGGGTCTGCTGCTCACTTGTTGCACTTCAGCTCAACTCAGGCCTCTTGCCAAGTTGTTGAGGAGCAGCGGAGCCAGAGACCTCTGGGTACCTCCACAGCCTTGTTTTTCCACACACACACACACACACACACACACACACACACACACACACACACACACACACACACACACACACACACACACACACACACACGTGTGTAATTACCTCCCAGGGTTGCATTGTGCCTGGTGTTTTGCAGTCTCTGCTCCTGCAGACAGAAGCCACAGTCTGAGTAATGGCGCTGACAGCCATCTCAACACTAAGGATAATGGGGTCATGAGTGTGTTTTCTGAGATTTTTCACAGCTTCTGAAATAAGCTTAGTGTCTTCAAAACCTTTACTGGCATTTAGCTGCAAATAGAACTCCTTCATGAAGGGGTTATTCCTTGTAAATTCATGTCCAGCTGCCTCCAGCCTGCTCAGGTAGTCCTTAATTGATGACGCATCTCCACTCTTGAAGGTGAAGCCCACAACGTATCCTATGTCCCTCAGAGTCGCGTTTACTTTCACAGAGTTGCTGGAGGACCAGCTGTCACTGGCCACCCAAACTCTTCTCATTGACTCCAAGTTCTGTCCTGCTCTCAGTGTCTTATGCTTCAGCTCCTGGAAAAGATACCTCATGTGAGTTGACTTGGCAAATGATACAATGACCTGCACCTTGGGATTGTTGAGGATGGTTGTGGCAGCGTCCCCGATATCAGAGTCGACATCATGACTGGTCACAGACTGAGGTAGAATCGATTTGAAAGCCACACAGATCCCTTTTCAGAGGCCTGGGACACAAAGTGTTCCAGAGCTGATCGGCCATAATCTCCATCTGTGGTAACTATTCCCACCCAGTTCCAGCCGTAGGTGTGGAGCAGACTGATCATGGCAGCTGTCTGATGTTTATCATTAGGAACAGTCCTCAAAAACGAAGGGAAGCGGCTCTTATCACTCAGAATGACAGCAGTTGATGAATAGCTGATCTGGAGAAAAAAACAGATGATATCATTTTTAAAGATGTGACCTCATGGTTGAATGAATGCACTTATTGGAAGTCACTTTGGATAAAAGTGTCAGATAAATGATCTGTAATGTAATTTAATATGTATCTACTCAGATCTTGAGTTGCAACTTACAACCTCTAATAAACACTTGTTCGTATGTCGTCACCTTCCTAAAATAATGGCCTAAGTCATTTTTTGACAAAAATGATTTTTATGCCTAAATCATCTCCTCATGATGCTGGCCACCTCTGGTAAAATCGCCTACATCCTCAGTTGAACAGATCATGCAATTCTACCCCTGTTGTATAATGGCCTATGTCAAGAGTGTGACTTAGGCCGTTTTATTTTGTCTAAGTCAAAAGACAATGTGACTAAGGCAATTTTACAAGCTTTTCAAGATGGCGGCTGCATCAAGAAGAATGAAAATCTACCTAGCCGCTGAAGTTATTTCCATGATTCAGGGCTCGTCCCCTATTGGTAAGTGATGAGGTTTACTATAATATAGTCTAGGCTATAAATATTGCATAGTTATTTAGTCTTTTAATCAGTCTTTTTAGTCAGCATTTTAGTCAGCAAAATAGCTAAGTCCATGAAGCTAGCATTTAGCTAGCAAGAGTGGAAAGGCTCCAGAATCTGTGGCTGTTACAAGTGATAGGCTTTCAGGATCCTCTTTACTTTTGTGTTTTTATTTAATGAAAATCTCACTTGAACATAATATTAGTAATCATAACATCATTTGACCGGTATAATAGTATGCCTGTTGTGCAGTGTCTAGAGGCAGCTTGTGCACCCCTAGGGGTGCATGCACACCACTTTGGGAATCCCTGATGTAGCTTAATACAAGTGACCACAAGGCAATGGATGTTTTTCAGAATGATCACACATTTGTGACTGTACACCTCAAAGGGTTGAAATGTTTTTCCTTTTTGGTAGGAGATGCACTTGACAATTCTGACACCGATCAGGCCTCATCCACTGAAAATGACAATGAGACCGTCGTTGAAAAGATGAAGCAGCATGTACCAGGCCAAGACTCTGTTTCAGATGGAGCAGACAATACCTTAAACACTCCCGTGGATTTAGTTGAAGATGCCAAGCAGACACATCCACACCATAAAGAGGACATATCTGATGATGATGATTTCATAAGCGATCCAGACTATACCCCATTCTGTAATGAGTACTCTGCCCCTGAAAATGTAGAAAGCCTAACCATGGTAGCAACAACTCCAGAACAGCAGGATGAGGATGAGGATGAGGATGTGGATGAGGATGAGGATTTAAACAATACGGTCAAAAGGAAAAGAAATAAAGGCCTTAGTCCGGGAACATGGAAGCAAAATGAATCGAAGGAGAAACGTCTCAAAGGAATGTCATACAAGAGCAAAGGTGGCAAAGAAATAAGTGTAAAGGCTGTGGGTCCTCCCTGCAACTCGAAATTATGTCAGCGAGTCTCAACTCGAGACCGCAAAGTCATTACAGAAGAGCAGCGGCAGTGGATCTTTCAGAAGATTTGGGCAATGAACACCTGGGAAGAACGTCGGTTATACGTCACCACTTTGGCCACAAAGGTTAAAATAAAGCAAAAGACAGTTGCTGAGGGATCCCGATGCAATTCATCATTGTCCTACCAACTGAAGCTTCAAGATGGAACAAGTCTCAAAGTGTGCAAGGCACTTTTTTCCTCTACACTTGGTCTCCCTGAAAGAACCATTACACACTGGCTGAACAAAGTCACCATCGACCATGACGAACAAGCGGCAGCGCCGCCGTCTACATCTGGACCTAAGAGTGGCAATCATGCAAAGCTTGAAACTGATGTCAAGGATTTCCTTAAGGACTGGTTGAGGGACCTGCCCACTGTTGATTCACACTACTGCAGAAGCACAGAGACCTACAAAGACAAGAAGTTCCTTCAACCAGGCACAACCATCTCCCAACTACATCGGGAAGTATTCCGTATTCATTCCGCGAAAAGATCAGTGTGATGTTTATGTTTCATTCAAGCATGGGAATATCAGTAAGGCTGCACCCGAGGTATTTGCACACCTTCAATATCGCCATTTTGAAGGTGTGATCAAAGACCATCCAGAACTCAAGGAGATCATAGTGTGGAGCGACGGTTGCGGTTATCAGAACCGCAATGCATGTGTGGCGAATGCATTCTCTGAGCTTGCAAGGAAATATGGCAGTAATAACACAGAAATACCTTGTTGCAGGGCACACACAAATGGAGTGTGACAGCATGCATAGTACTATTGAACGCAAAATAGTTACGGATATCTTCACCCCGAGAGACTATGTCATCATACTCCAGACTGCAAGAATCAGGCCATCACCTTACCATGTGAAGGTGCTCAAGCATGATGAGTTCCTGAAAATGAATGGATCTTACTTCATTAGCATCAGACCAGGCAAAAAAGCTGGAGATCCGACTGTGCATCACTTGCGGGCTCTTCAGTTTAGCAGTGAAAGCAAGGTCCATTTCAAGCTGTCCTTCTCAGAGGACTCTGCGTGGGAAGCACTGCCACAGAGGGTACAGGTGCCAAATGAGCCGATAGCATGGATAAGAATGTTTCCATGTGCTCTGCCAATCAAGGAGAGAAAGTTCCAGGACCTCCAGTCAATGAAGCACGTCATGCCCGTTGAGTGTCATCACTTCTTTGACAATTTACCACATTAATAGGCATCAGTCAAGAACCCAGCAAAGAAGAGCTGGAGGGAGAAGTGAGGAGATGCACATGCCTCCTCAGCATTATGTTTAGTTAGTTTGTTAGTTATGCTTTATTGTTGAGAGAGTTGAAGGTTTAAAATTGCTTAAGTCACAAAGGCATGTTAAAAAATTTGCCTAAGTCATTTATTCCTCTTATTGTACATAATTGACAGACATTGTTATTAGTATGTCAATAGTCATCTATTGTCATAACCTTTTTGAGTGAAATTATTAATAAATATCATATATTCAATATTTGGTAAACGTTTTTGTGTTTTCTGAAAAACCTGAAAAAATAACTTGGGCCATTATTTTAAGAGGGTGACGATGTGTAAGTTTCCAACTTTTTTGGTTTTGTCATAGTTTTGTTTGGTAACACACAAAACTGCTTCACCTGTAACTTTCCCAGCAAAAAGGTTAAGATGCATATGTGTCTCAATTCAGGGGCTGCATCCTACGGAGGACACAGGGGCCCACGAGAGAGGAGGTCTTTGTGGAGGCCGAACTGAAGTTATATGGTTCGGTTTACAGAGGATTTTCAAGTTCTCCATCAACAGAGGATGCAGCTTTATCTGTGGATCCTCACTTTGAATATGTCCTGGACTGTGCAAATGTTCATGATCATAAAAGGTACGGCTGCTGATGTTTATCAGCTGCCACTGCAAACCTGTTCTGCTGCTTTCTATAACAGTCAACGCTATGTGTGTCAGTGTTGCCACAGAGGGTCAGCAGCTTACTTGAGGAATCATGTGGAGTGTCAGTTGCCTGGCGATGGTAATGGATATTTCAGAGTTAGAGCCACCTATAACAGCCATGACTGGCTGTCCACAGGCAGAGGTTTTGCTCTCTGTGTAGCAGTTGTCCCGCTGCATGAAGTCTCCTGTGACTCTCAGAGCTGTGCTGGGATCAGCGCAAGAGTCCACGATTAGGTAACCCAGAGTGACGTTCACAGCCTTGAGCAGAGGGGACTTATTCATGACCTCGATCGCATTGATCATAGCCAGAGCCAAAATCAGGCTTCTTTCATCAAACCTGTGAGAACAATACATTTATTATTCCAATAATAAATACAGGATGTATGTGATAGAATGGAGACTGTGAGGGACAAGAAGACAGAGAACAAATAACTGTGTGACAAATAAAAATAATTCTAAAACTAAAAATCTATTTCGTTTACTTGAAATCTCTACATATGAGACAAAGGTTGAATTATCCAACGCCCAGTCTCTGGCGGGTGTGTTCTTAATCAAATGAGTCTAACCCACACAATAAGGAGGTAAGGTTGACTCGTCTCTGTGAACAAAATCACATCTTGAAGTATCAATGAGAAAATCTTTGTACGTTTCCTAATATGTATTTGTTGCCGTACCTCAGTTGAGTGTTACCATCTCATAATGCATTTTCTTCTTGACATTTTTTCTTGACATTTTAGAGGGAAATATTACTTTTTATTCCATCACATTTATGAGAGCAACAACTCGCAAGTACTATGCAAATTGTTAATTACCAAAAATATTAATTTAACCCTAACCCCAAAGTTTGGTACAGTATATTGTAACTGTGTTTCTGTTTCTGATAATACTTCACATTTAACTACTATCAATATTATTATCAATATTTAAATATACACATTGACAACTTTAGTACTTTTACACTTTGAATACATTTGGAGTATCACTTTGAGTGCATGATTGCTACATTTATTTGTTATGGCACGTTTTGAAATATGCTGTTACTACTTCAAGTCTCTGATAACATTTTTGAGAAACAAATGTTTGGATAATTGATTTCATTAATCTGGATGATATCACCTGATACATGGATGTGGTTGTGGTTTGAAAGAGTTGTTTTTTGTGTGTACATCCTCATGAATGGGAAAGATTCCTGCGATGACAATATCTCCTGCAGCTGTAGCTTCCATCCTCCTGGTATAATTTTCAGTGGCATGTCCTGTATCCATAATAAAAAGGAAAACTGTGATATGAAAGTTGATTACAAGAACAACCCAGGCCATATCACTATCCTCTGTGTTTGCTGTCTGAGCTCTCGCTGGTTTTTCACCAGTGGCAGTGATACTCTTTTAAGCATCTTGCCAAGGCTAAAATAAAACTCTCTCTTGCTTCCTCATTCACACGTTTCTCTTCTCACATTCTCCCTGTAGCCCTGCCCACTTCATGACTGACAGTGAGGGAGTCATTGTTCTGCAGCTTTCATCATATCTGCTCTTGTGCCTACGCATTTTGCAGCCCACAGCACATTTTCAAATGTTGTGTTGTGTAAAAAACGAAATGCATCAGTTTACGATCATATACCACAGAAAAAGATTAAACCCCCACGTTAGAGGAGCTTTAACTAGACAAATGAATCCATCATTAAAATTAGTACTTGGAAGAATTTATATTGTATATAGCACCTTTCAAAACACAGTTATAAGGTGTTTCACAAGTTAACAATGAAACATTTTAAGTAAACAATAAAAACAATTGCAAAAGCAGTTTGAAGATCACCGACAATAGAGCACTGACTGTTGAAGAATTAAAAGAGTAAAAGTAGATCAAATAAAAATAAATGTTTTCTGAGATAATTATCTCAGAAAAACAGAGCTTTAAAAAAATTTACTCTGTAAAAGAAATTCCTGCCCTAAGGTTATCAATGTGTGTCCTCTGTATGTGGCTGCACCTTCACAGCAAGTGGAAGTTGTCTATTTGATCTGTTAACAATTTATAAAAATAAGATTCGGTTCCAAAAATATTCAACAATCTTAATTTGCCAAATAAATCAAGTCGATCAAAACAAATATTTTTTGTACAGTCCCTAAGCTATGTGATGTTTGTGTGTTGCACAATTTTTATAAAAAAACAATTTAAAAACAACACTTTTGATGTTTATTTTTCACCGGGATAATGTACTTGATAAAATTATTAAAATTGAAAATAATAAAATGAATAAAACAAAATACATGTTCTATCAGGGTTTTATTTTTATTTATTTTGTTAAATGAAAACTTATCTCGAATATCCGATAAAACAGTTCTTTATGCCAAAAAGAAAATTCACCCTGAATCTGGGACAGGTCACTTTAATTTAAACCTTTCTATAAAGGTGTATCACATTTTTAAAATCTAGTGAATTCAATCAACAGCAAGCAAAAGTAACAATAACAGATTATTCATTCAGTAATTTGTCATTCTATTGGGTGACTCAGGAACAGACAGTCCTTGCAGGTGAGAGACTCATCATCATCGATCACCCCATTGTCTTCTCCACATGTTTGGTGAAACCAGTGGCTGCAGAACACAGGACAAACTCTTTTGGATCATCTCTGTTTTAGAGAGCTGACTGATTATGTGCTAGTTTGTTAACCAGACAATCAGTTTAAACAGACAGAGACAAACTGTATTTACCATTAACTCCTGTCTGACAACTGCTGACATTACGCTACACCTCTGTAGTTTATCTTTTTTTACTCCAGGAAGACCCTAAATGTACATTACACCTTCTAGAAAATTAAGTGACTGTCCTAGATTACCCAAAGCATGCTGTCCCACATTATCAATCATGTTTGATAAAGTGGGACAACTACAACTAAAAA
>NC_061490.1:4359-7984 GCF_022539355.2 Hippoglossus stenolepis | reverse complement strand
TATATTATATATAGTACTTTGTTTTGAGAAGAATTGACAATGCAGTAAATTCTCTAAAGATTTGTCTTGCTCCATTGTGTCGGATTTACAGTACTGGATGTGTGGAAAGTAACAATGATCTTTACATGGTGAGAAAAGAGTGTGATTCCTTTAAAAGATAAGCTGATAAGTTTTCATTTGAAATCATTATCCCTAGAATTTATTGTTGATTATATTTTTAATGTTTGTGTTCATTCTGTTCACATTGTGAGAATGCTCACATTATTACAATAATGAATAAATAAATTACAAATATAAATATTCTAATATTTATTTTTTTCATTATGGTTTATGGCCTATTTCAAAATAATGAATGTTGTTATAATTGAAAGCCGATCCAATTCAAAGTCCTGCTGCTCACACACAAAACCTGACCGAGCCCCCTCCTATCTCACTGACACGCCCCACCACCACACTCTGGAAGTAAAAATCCTATTCATTTTCTGAAAGGAGCCTGTTTGATTATCAGCCATAATATTGTAACCCTCCAAGGTAGACTTAGTACAAGCTACGAGATTGTGAAACAATGTAACATTTTCCTCTAGAGACCACAAGTCTGATATCAACTGTGTTTAAAAAAAATTTTTTATTTAAAATGTCAGGTAAAAGTACGAATTATCAGGTGTATGTCTCTGATTGGTGGAGCTCAATATTACCATGGAAATGTTTACTACAACTGCAAAGATCCTGTCGCCTACGAGCGGGTGGCGTAACATTAACGCAGAGCAGCCATGATTTCCCTCTCTCGCGTGCTGCGTTTTTTTAGAGGTAATGAAAAGAAAGTCTAAAGGTGAACATCACAACAACAAGTTTAAATCGAAGAAGAAGCAGCTAGAAGTCGATGGAAAGGGATCATTGGGGGCAGCTGGCAGTAGAGCAGTCGTAAGATCGGCAGTTGAATGCACATAGATGCACTTAATGTGTGAATGGCAAAAACTGTACTGTAAAGTGCTTTGGTGGTCATCAGAAGTCCCTTTACTCTTAAAGGGGACATAGCATGCAAATTCCACTTTGTTAGTGCTTCTACAGGTTAATGTGGGTATCTGGCATGTCTACCAACCCAAAAACTCTGGGAAAAAAACACTCGCGCGTTTTGTTATAGTTCCTCTAAGTCAGAAACGTCATGCTTGAGCGACTCGATTGAGCTTCCTGGGTTTTGTGTCGTAACAAGGCACTGGAAGTCTCCCTACATGGTCTTGGCCCACCCCCCACCTCATCCCCCGCCCCCACACTCGTTCGCCGGTTTACGGACTCAGCGAGGCTGCGAGGCAGCGCAGCGCCGTTCCCAAGCACGCAGCCGCCTGGCTGTTCACACGGGACGAGCATTTCTCCGCTGGTCAGCCCGCGATTCACTCACATGTGGCATTTGTCTGGATCGTTGGGACTGGGAGGCTGCAGCAGTTGCTCGGGCGCGACCGCTCGCTCTCCCATGCGTGAGCTGGAATTTGTGTCAGCGCCACACAGCCAGCAGTGTGGAAGACTTCCGCAGTGTTCAGCACTACTGTAACACCGGCACAAACACACAGAGCCCCCCCCACTCGTTACGCCGGGTTTACACCGGACGCGGAAGCGGCGCTGCGAGGCTGCAAGGCAGCGCAGCGCCGTTCTCAAGCGCGCAGCTGCCTGGCTGTTCACACGGGACGTGCATTTCTCCGCTGGTCAGCCCCATAGACTGTATATATAAGGTCAGCCCGCGATTCTGCTTTCTCCGCTTGTTGTTGTACCCGTTGAATGTCGGGGTTCGGGGTAAATGATGGTCTTCATAGCCCCCTCTCTTTCTCTCTCTGTCTGTCTGCTTGTGTGCTTGTAGTGGATGGGCAGAGGGGGACATTTAATTATGTGATTGGGAAAATTAAAACTCCAGGACAGCAGAAGGGGAATACAAAGTATGGGATGCATATTTGATAATTTATATCATATAAAATATGTAATTTATATTGTTTAAAATCATGGGGGGAAGGGGGGGGGAGCTGGCTCATTAGCATTTAAAGGAACAGGCACTCAAAACAGGTCACTCTGTGGAGGGCTGTTTTATACAGGGTAAAGGGTGCTGTTTTAAATGATCCTTGTGGTATTTTGACCAAAGTATGTTACAGACATTTCATTAAGACCCCAAGGAACCATATCAACTTGTGGTAAAATGGGCATGCTATGTCCCCTTTAAGATAATAATTTACAGTTTTGGATTTTGCCTTTTTTCCAGTTTCCATTATTTGCTCTGAATCAAATGTTTTATGGTGACAATTGAGCTCAGCCTGGGCCAGGGCTTTAAACTCTTTTCCAAAGGATTTTCTGAAACATCAAGAGATCTAAAAATGGGGCAGTCCGTTTTATATGGCCTCCACTCCTCTGACCTCCTCTCCCCTCCATTCAGGACCAAGCACCAGACCTGGGAAGACAGAACCTTTTCTGTAGCTGCCCCATCCCTCTGGAACTCTCGTTACAAAAACAAATCAGAGACTGCACTGAACTTTCAGTGCAGTCTCTGATTTGTTTCAGTTAAATCCAATTAGACCTGCTTTTAATGTGTGATTATGATTTATATTTTATATTCATAGTTGTTTGCTTTAAAGGTTTCATTTTTTTTTTGTAATCCTATAAAGTGTCTTTGAACACTGTTAAAAACTGAATATTTTTTTGACCTGAATTTTCTTGCCTTGTTGTTATGCTGAGGCATTGTGTTACAAACAAGAAAGTCCAGTTCACCTCCCTCACTTATGGGAATCCACTCACAATGACAGCCCAGTTTCCAGTAAGACATTCCATTTGAATGGAATGTTTTTTGCCACATTCTTGAAGCACAGTATAACAATAGTTGCAATTTGAAACTCAAATTTATATTAGACTAGACAGAAAATGCACTGACACATATTCTGACCTTCATATGCCAGCATGGTGGGGATATCATCAACTATAAGTGATGATGATTGTTGTATGAAGAGATGCATCCAGCACGAGGATCTCAATTGCGGGAACAGGATTCCTACAAGACCGTGCATATACCCAGAGCCTGTGCCGTGCTCTGCCATACTTTCCTGCAGCTCAACACCTCCTTTTCTCTCTCTCTCCTCAACCTGAGATACTTGTGTCCAGTTTGACAGTGTGGGGCTGATGCACACATTCACACACATGGTAACTACAAATACCAACATTTGTCAAACAGATTTTCCCCGGAAGAAGAATGGACTCACAAAAAAGTCAGGAATGAAAAAATCACGATCAGCCTATGGGAAAAAACTTTAATCAATCGATAGAGCTCAGATTAGATTCAATACAATTTGATGTTTAAACATTAACATGCATTATTCAGAGGGAATAACAATGTGTAATAATAATAACAATTTGTCTGTCTATTCTTCTCTCTTGCTCTCCAACACGCACCACACACACACACACACACACACACACACACACACACACACACACACACACACACACACACACACACACACACACACACACACACACACACACACACACACACACACACACACACACACACACACACACACACACACACACACACCAGTGTTGGAATAGCAGCATGTAAAGAAGAGGCTATTTTTCAGGTGTTCAGGAGACACAA
>NC_061490.1:0-4259 GCF_022539355.2 Hippoglossus stenolepis | reverse complement strand
GTTCAGTCAGACAACTCACGCTGAATGTTTATTCAACAGTAGAACAGGTTTAGTGTTTGGCGTCTAGGTCCGACTTAATCACTCCCCATATGATACACAGGAATGATGGGAGTGATGAGCTAATACTGTAACCCCCTGTCGGAGCCTACAGGTGGATGCTGGGGTGGTGGAGGGGCTGAGACAATTGTCTGTGATACTGCGTAGTAGTTAGGAAGCAGAGAGAGGGATGGGAATTCCCTCTGCTTAAATAGACCGCCTAATGAGGTGGATGAGTACTGTAGATGGTAGTGGCGAGTGAAGTATGTCACATGATGTATGTCACATGATGTATGTCACATGAAGTGTGTCACATGATGTATGTCACATGAAGTGTGTCACATGATGAGTGTCACACGATTGAAACAGCGCAGCTCGAGTTGCCTGCCAGAACTAGCTCGCGGGCCGCTCCATTTCAGTCAGACAACTCACGCTTGAATGTTTATTCAACAGTAGAACAGGTTTAGTGTTTGGCGTCTAGGCTCGACTTAATCACTCCCATATGATACACAGGAATGATGGGAGTGATGAGCTAATACTGTAACCCCCAAAACTGCGCAAATTCGGAGCCTGACGGTTGGATCGGTATCTGCTATGTGTGTGCCATTCGCCGCCAAGCGTGGCCATTCTCCGTTGGCGCATTGGCCTGCGGGAGAATATACTACTTAGTGACAACTTTTATGTGCGCCATTCACCGCCGCGGTGTGGCCATTCTCCGTTGGCGCATTGGCCTGCGGAGAATATACTACCTAGTGAAAACTGTTATGTGCGCCATTCACCGCCGGTGTGGCCATTCTCCGTTGGCGCATTGGCCTGCGGGAGAATATACTACCTAGTGACAACTGTTATGTGCGCCATTCACCGCCGCGGTGTGGCCATTCTCCGTTGGCGCATTGCCCTGCGGGAGAATATTCTACCTAGTGAGACTGATATGTGCGCCATTCACCACCGCTGTGGCCATTCTCCGTAGGCGCATTGCCCGGCAGGAGAATATACTACCTAGTGAAAACTGTTATGTGCGCCATTCACCGC
Source organism: Hippoglossus stenolepis (assembly GCF_022539355.2). Classification (NCBI taxonomy): domain Eukaryota; kingdom Metazoa; phylum Chordata; class Actinopteri; order Pleuronectiformes; family Pleuronectidae; genus Hippoglossus; species Hippoglossus stenolepis. The sequence goes on along the minus strand of NC_061490.1, from coordinate 3,191 downwards.
CGCTGTGGCCATTCTCCGTAGGCACATTGGCCGGCAGGAGAATATACTACCTAGTGAGACTGATATGTGTGCCATTCGCCCACGCGTATGGCCATTCTTAAGCGCATTGGCTTATGGGAGAATATACTACTTAGTGACACTGCATAAGGTTAGAGGGAATGTACTACCATGTGAATATGGATCCTCGGAAGCATGTAACAGTGAATAACCAGCGGATCGAATGCTCTAAAACCCGCAACCACCAGATTTGCAATGAATAGAATTTTACATCGGAACAAATATACACTTCATTCAGGCTCAAGGGGGCAGGAACTCATGATCTTTTGGGCATGCAGAATGTCCTCCTTATGGAACCTGACGTAGCGTTGGTATGCAGAGGATGACCAGCGGCCCAGGGATTTAAGAGTGGCGGCAGGCAGATGTAGAGCTGCAGTCGTGCACAACACCTAATGAGTGAGGAGAGTAATGTTCGGGTGGTAGGCCACAGCCCGGACCAGATCATGAAGCATAGTAGAAAACCAGGATCTCGTCATGGGTTTGCGGCCATCGATGGTGAAGAGAGGTGCCAATCGATGGGTTGGGAAGCGATGCAGAAATTTTGTCATGGAAGAGAAGGGGCAGAAAGAAGTATTATTTTTGCAATGTAAATTAGAGTGCCTTGACTAAATCTATCCGTTTGAGTGTTTTTGAGCGGCCCTTATTGATGATTTCTACCGTTGCTGCATTGTCACAGAATACGGTAATTTGTTTCCTAGCCCAACTTTTTTCCCATAGAGCATGCAAGCGACGATGAGGTAGAGCTCATAAAGGGCTGTGGATTTGGATTCGTCATTGAGGCAATGGATTTCAGTTGGCCAGACATCTCCTAACCATTCGTTATTATAAAATCCCCAAAACCAACAGAAGGGGGCGGCATCGGTAAAGAACTGGATGGAATCTGAAGATTCCACAAAGTCATTATAAAAGAATGAAATACCATTCCATTCTTCGCATAACAAGGACCAGAAGCGCAGATCTGCTTGACAACCTTCATCTAGAACCACCAGATCATTTAGATTTTGGACGAATAAGCCAATTCTATTAGGCGGGATATGAACGAGCAATCGTGTGGAATTATGCGCATCGGAAATTGGGTGGCCTAACAGAGATAAAAGATCTCTTTTAGTGATAATGGCATTAGTCGACCGGAATTTAATAGCTGCTCTGATGCGAGACAATTTTTCTTGTGGCAGAGATGCCTGCATGAGTAAGCTGTCAAGGGTTATACCGAGAAAATCCAGGTGGGTGGACGGGCCTATTGTTTTCTCTTCTGAGAGAGGAACACCTAACTCGCTGAAAAGGTTCCTAATTGCAGAGATGTTGCGAGCTGGTGGTGATGAGGGAAAGTCTATGACTAGGAAATTGTCCAAAAGATGTAGGACGAACGGGAGTTTGTACGAGTTGTAAAGAATCCAGCATAGTGCTTCTGAGAGAGTGTTAAAAATGGAGGGGCTACTGCGGCAACCGAATGTCAATTTGACGGAATAATAAAACTTTGAATTCCATTTAATACAAAAAAGGTGCCATTGAGAGGGGTGAAGTGGAAGGACTTTGAAGGCATCGGTAATGTCGGCCTTTCCTAGCCATGCACCGACACCTGCTAACTTAATCATCTGTATTGCGTTGTTGATGGAAGCGTAGAATAAAGAAAAGGGTTCTTTGGGAATTAGGCTGTTTATACTGGGAATTGTAGAATTGTGAGGAGCTGAGAGGTCGATGATGAGACGTTTTTCTGAAATAATGGCTAAATAGGTATCAAGTTCCTCTCTGCGTAGTGGATAAACCTCACATATAGTGTCTCTGAAGACACCGAAGGCAACGTTGAATTCAGCCAAGGTTAGTGTTTTTGACAGTCTGGGGTCGCTGTCTTTTAGAACAACGGAAAACTCCCGCAATCCACGTATCTCTTATCAGCAGTTTCCGAACCTAGATAATATTATCTTCACAAGATTAACATCATGGCCTCCCAAAACAAACTGGGAGTGGCATCATTTACTCACTGAGTGTACCCCTTTTATTTATTTGTTTATTTAATTCTTCTCTCCTCCTCCCTGTTTATAAGTGTATGCAGAATGATGTGACAGATTACCTGTTAGAATGTGGTTCCTGAGGGAATCAGAAATTGCTGCTGCTGGAGGGAAGAACCTGGTGCCCACGGTTGGGGCTGGAACTGCAGTTCCCAATGTCCTTTGAGGTGTGACGTCAGTCGGAAGTACGCACGCTTGCGCCCGGACAGGAAGTAGCCGAGGATGGTCGGGATTATTTGCATTGCCCATGGGGAAGGCGACGTTTACTTCTAAAGTTTGAATTCTTGTATTTATAACGTTTAGAGACGATTTCATTTCTCGTAGAGTGGACAGGATGGATGCTTCGGCGGATGGACCGTGTTCTGGTGTCTTCTGCTTTTTTGATGGTATATTGTCTGCGGTTTTAAGAGAGGATGGTGGAGCACCGCGCTTCTTTGCTGGAGCTTTGCCTTTACCTTTTGGAGGAGCGCTGACTGGATTCTCGGCGTTTGAGCTGCGGTGTGCGTCATCGGTCGGATTATCCTGAGTCAAAAGGTAATCGAAGAGTTTCTCGTGGTTGAGGCCAGCTGGAACTGAAATCTTACGAACATACAATTCTTCCAAAATGCGGTGAATGGGCCACCCGGCGAGACGTTTGCGGGTGACGCGGGAGCTTCGGCGCTGACGTTGGGTGTCAGAATCGTTCTCGGATTGAACCTCGACGGAGGGAACCTGGGTTTCCGGGATTGAGTCCGACGTCTTCCTCTGAGGACTGAGCCTCAAACTCAGAATCAGAGATGGCAAGAGACATGGCGATCGACAGAACCAGGAGGTAGGATAACAATCTCATAAGTAAGTATGCTGGAACGCTGAGACAATTGTCTGTGATACTGCGTAGTAGTTAGGAAGCAGAGAGAGGGATGGGAATTCCCTCTGCTTAAATAGACCGCCTAATGAGGTGGATGAGTACTGTAGATGGTAGTGGCGAGTGAAGTATGTCACATGATGTATGTCACATGATGTATGTCACATGAAGTGTGTCACATGATGTATGTCACATGAAGTGTGTCACATGATGAGTGTCACACGATTGAAACAGCGCAGCTCGAGTTGCCTGCCAGAACTAGCTCGCCGGCGTCGCTCCAT